>NW_021131480.1:0-740 GCF_004193835.3 Ostrinia furnacalis | reverse complement strand
TGCATCAGTGTGTGTCTTATTGTTATGAGTAAGTACGGTTCCTTGGGATCGGTATGAGTGCACCACATACAGGGACCAAGGTTTTAACTCTTAAGAGTACATCGCAGGATATGTATTAAAAACAATGCTACTTTATACTTCTTCTACTGCTACTTTATTCTAATTAATTATTTGTTACTTGTGCTGTTAATTATAATTCTCAATCCGTAAATAATTTCTTCTTTCTACCGTGTGTTCGTACTACTGTCCTCGTAAAATCATCGTAACCGATTGTTGTAATCGGATTACATGAACATCACTCGACCATGTATGTCCATTTGGACATATCGGAATGGCACGCTTTGACGATCAACATGCTGTATCTACTCTAATCCATATCTGTGCTGAAAATAAATTAAAAAATCATTTAACCCCGCGCCGCGGCGCACAGTGTTGCCGGTTCATAGTAAGTAACGGACGAAATTATTTTCGATCTGAACTTACTACCTTTTGTCAGATTTGTATAGAATATAACTATATCTAATAGAAAAATATTTTTTTTAAATTTTGAAATTGGTACATATTTTAGTACAAACTTGGAACAAAAATTAATGCAAAATATCATCTAACTTCAGCTTAATGATTAGGGTTTGTGGCTGTCCATAGCTCGATAGGCTTATATCATCCAAATGTATTTCTTGGTGCACCTTTGTAATGACGTTAAGTATGTTACCATGAATTGTAATAGACCGCTTGTTTAC
>NW_021131479.1:0-13606 GCF_004193835.3 Ostrinia furnacalis | reverse complement strand
AATAAAATAAAATAAAATAAAATAAAATAAAATAAAATAAAATAAAATAAAATAAAATAAAATAAAATAAAATAAAATAAAATAAAATAAAATAAAATAAAATAAAATAAAATAAAATAAAATAAAATAAAATAAAATAAAATAAAATAAAATAAAATAAAATAAAATAAAATAAAATAAAATAAAATAAAATAAAATAAAATAAAATAAAATAAAATAAAATAAAATAAAATAAAATAAAATAAAATAAAATAAAATAAAATAAAATAAAATAAAATAAAATAAAATAAAATAGAAGTCGGCCGTTTGGTGTAGTGGTTCAGAACGGACTACTATGCCGAGAGGTCCCGGGTTCGATTCCCGGCCGGGCGGAAATTGAAATGATGAATTTTAATTTCTGTGACGGGTCTGGGTGTTACTATGTATAATATGTATGTATTTAAAAAAAAGTATACATATAAGTAGTATATCCGTTAAGCTAGCACCCATAACACAAGCATATTAATTGCTTACTTTGGGGCTAGATGGCGCTGTGTGAGATTGTCCAAAGATATTTATTTATTTTATACCAGCGATACAGCAAGTGACCTCAAATCAAGTAAAACGTATCCATGACGTCACAACAGAATGTATAAACGCCATCAAGAACTTAGGTGTTGACATCGACAGCTGGGACCCGATCCTCATACACATCATATCCCAAAAATTAGATGCAGAAACGCATAGTGAACACATGAACTCTCTTAAAGACCCAAGAGAGTTACCTAAGATGATCGATTTTATGGCATTTTTGGAGAACAAATTTACAACTATGGAGTCATCACGTCGCAAGCAAGAAGCGAATCTAAGACCCAACTTCCAAGCAACACCTTCAAAAAAGCAAGAATACAATCATCAAACAAGAAAATATCTTCAAAATACAAGCAACAAAGCTACATTTCATCAAGTACAATCAAATCGCTACAAACTATGTTGCGCAATTTGCAACAGCAATGAACATGGAATTTATTTCTGCAAACAATTTTTAGAGATGACCCCAATGCAAAAACGACAAGCGATTACGAAACTGAATTACTGCGCAAATTGCCTATGCAGTCACTATGGAAAAAACTGCACTTCAAGCTCACGTTGTCGTGAATGTGACGGAAATCACAACACACTTTTACACGAAGCATTTCGCAAGTTCAATAACCCGATAACCAGGACCGGGATTCAAGGATCAAGCTCACAACCGACAAACACTTACACCGCTCAACAAGGAGAATCATCTGAAGTACTATTAGCAACCGCCATAATACAAGTAGCAGGAGTAGATGGTGTATCCCGGAAAATGAGAGCCCTCATCGATCCAGGATCACAGATATCCATCATCACAGAGAACGCTGCACAACAACTAAGATTGCCGCGACAAAAATGTTCAGGAGTAATAACTGGAGTTGGTACCAAGGACACAAACTGCAAAGGGAAAATCACGATCCATTGCTCGTCCTTGATTGAAAACTTCGCATTCACCACGGAAGCACTCATCATGAACAAGTTAACTAATAATTTGCCAAACTACACATTCAAGAAACCAGACTGGAAATACCTAAACAAGTTATCACTCGCCGATCCCGAGTTTTTCATCAGTCGTCCTATTGACATACTACTAGGCGCTGATATTTACGCAAGCATCCTGATGGAAGAGATAAGAAAACCTAATAACACACAACCCGTAGCACAAAGAACCCAACTTGGTTGGATTTTATACGGAAAAACAACGACAACACTGCAGTGCAACGTTGTCCTTAACAATATAGAGGACATTCAACGATTTTGGGAGATTGAAGAAATATCAAGTGAACCCTCTCAATCAAATGATGATCAAGAATGTATAGATTTTTATAAAACAACCACAACAAGAAGGAATGATGGAAAGTATCAAGTGCGACTCCCGCTCAAGAAGGACATCCATGAATTAGGTCAATCAAGAAACAAAGCAATCGCACAGTTCCTCCAATTAGAAAGGAAATTCAAGGCGAATCCAAAAGTAGAAACCGAGTACAAGATGTTTATGCATGAATACCAAGATTTAGGTCACATGCAAAAGGCCAACTGTAAGACGACACCTGAATATTTTTTACCACATCATTGTGTGCTTCGAGAATCGACCACGACGTCACTACGTGTGGTATTCAACGCCTCCCAAAATACCAGTAATGGGAAGAGCCTTAACGACTACATGCATAAAGGACCAAACCTACAACAGGACCTTTTTGCATTGATTTTGAAATGGCGCCAATATTACATCGCTTTCACGGCAGACATAGAAAAAATGTTTCGCCAAATCTGGATACACCCCGACGATCTAAAATTCCAGAAAATAATATGGCGTGACTTCCCTAATCAAGCCATAGAGGAATACGAGTTGACGTCAGTCACATATGGAACCAAGGCCGCTCCATTCCTCGCCATGATGACCCTGAGACAATTAGCAGAAGACGAAAGACAAAATTATCCTGAAGCGGCAGAAATTGTAAAAACAAGTTTTTATATGGATGATTTACTTCAAGGATCTCATTCACTGGAAAACGCCATAAAAATAAAACAAGAATTGATCGAATTATTGAAAAAAGGAGGCTTCAATCTGCGAAAATGGACCTCAAACCATCAAGATTTACTGCAAGACAAGCAAAATGATACCAAACAAGATGAATACGATTTCAAGCATTTGACTTCAACGAAAACACTCGGACTCCGTTGGGATCCAGAACAAGACATGTTTATATTTCAATCAATGATAGACAACCCTACAGATAACATCAACAATACCAAGAGAAAACTGTTATCTGATTTATCTAAACTTTTCGACCCTCTCGGATGGCTTACACCCATCTCTACAAAATTGAAACTGCTATTTCAACAAGTATGGGAACAAGATATCCCCTGGGACGCCAAGATACCAGACAACATTAATATAGAATGGATAAAATTGAAACAAGACCTAATAAACATCAATAAAATACAAATACCAAGATGGTTAGGTACAAAGCCTGACACAGATATTGAATTGCACGGATTTTGCGACGCATCGCAAAATGCCTACGCTTGCGTCATTTATTGCAAGTTATCAAGTGACACAGAAACAAAAATCATTCTAGTTGTCGCGAAATCAAAAATAGTACCACGAAACAAAGACATCTCACTGCCCAGGAAAGAACTAATTGGGGCACATCTGCTATCCCAATTAATGCAGAAAGTTGAACAATGCTTAACCAACTATAAAGTCAGTCTATACGCATGGACTGACTCTACAGCAGTGCTCGGATGGATACAAGGAAATCCAGACCGCTGGAAAACGTTCGTTTCCAACAGAGTAAGGAAAATCACAACGGTCTTACCAGCCGAGCATTGGCGGTATGTAAAGTCAGCCGACAACCCCGCTGACTGCGCCAGCCGAGGCATAACACCATCGCAACTACTACAACATAGCCTATGGTGGCAAGGACCGGCTTGGCTATCGTCATTCAAGGACGAAAAGACTGAACAAGAAACCTATTTTACAAACGAAGAATCAAGAAACAACACACAAGTCAACTTAACTACTCAGAGCACAGAACAAGAAAGCATTGGTTGTGTTGTTTCAGTGCGAATTTCCTATGGACACCTTCCGGCTCCATCATCAGACCCTAATGGTTACCATACAGGATTATAGTTCTCGTCAATACAAAATAAACGAGCCCAAACTCGATAGGCCTGTGTCGTTTTATTGCGGAGTTCCTATGACTACCTTCCAGCTCCATCATCAGATCAGCTTCGTGTCATCATAATATTGCATTGTCATCCGACTTACACATGCATGCAAAATTCCAGCTCAATAGAAAACCGGGAAGTGGGTCAATTTTAAGTTGCAAGATTTGACGACAGACACCAGACATGTGAAAGTAATAAAAAGCTTGTAATAAAAAATATCTTACTAGGCAGATGCAAGGAGGGAACTGCTGAAGCCTTAAGTCGATTATTCCTGTTTCGATCCAAGTTTGTAAAATGAATATCGCATATTCTTTTGTTTCTGTACTGGACAAAGTCTTCAGGAGACTGCAGCTTTCCTCCTTCAATATCCACCCAAGCTTTGAACTGCTCAAGAAACTTCTCCGGGTTAGGAAAACGATGTAATGGAGTTCCTGAAGACAATATACATAGGTTAATGAGCACCATTTTTGTTTTCTCAAAAAGTAACATTTTATTATTATTTGTTGCGGTTTTGTGGATATTTTATATATTTTACCATCATTACTGGTTTTATTTTATGATTATAATATACCTATTAATTCAAAAGTTATAGTGTTGTCTTAATTCTTTATAATGTAATTAAAACTAAAAAATGTATAGTACTATAAAAATCATATGTGCAGTTTATCAAGACTCCACCATTTAGTATAAAAGTTATATTGACCCTAGCACAATGCTCAAAGACCATTATGTATAACACTCATGTGAAACAAGATTAGATATTTTGTGCCCATGACTTCTCATGTAAAAATATTTGATCTCGTTATTGCAACATTTTTCATTGCAGCTCAGCCTGCTCCTATTGATCGTGGCATGATGTTATTTAGCCAGCTTGCCTCGATAAATGGACTATCTATCACACATAATTTTTCAATTCGAACCAGTACTTCCTGAGTTATGTGTTTCTTGGTTCCTGAGCTAACACTCAAATATCTAGTATACCACATCGTTTTTGGAGTAAAAAATATTATCTGACCTATATGTATTATTATTCATTGGTGCCACATCGTTTTGGGAGTAAAAATTCGCACATAATAAAAAGTTACAGGCCAACTAAGCTTGATGGGAATGTGTTTAGTTCCTATGATTCAAGGTATAAAATGCTTATGCTTGTCACATTAAATTTTGCCCCCAGCGGGATTCGAAGCCGCAACCGCTGGCGATGAAGTTCAATAACTACGCGAAAGACCAAGCCAGGCAGTTATAATGTATTTATTATATCTATAATCTAGTAACTTACCATTTGGCTCGCAGCCTAATGCACAACGACAAGGCATCTTGTGCACACAAGCAAACACAAAATATAGCGTCCAAATCGCAAACAACACTAAACAACTAAAAAGCGTCCTGGCGCAGAATTTGCTGAAGAGCAAGCACATGTAGTCTACGCAAACTTGACCCGGTAAGAATTCAACACTTAAGCGGAGGAACTTACTGAAGCTCGAAACAACGCTAAGTAGAAAACACCAGACAAATCACGATACACAAAATTGGTCTACAACAACATGCGTACACGCAGAGGGAAGTAGCCATTTTGTTTGATTTGGCGAATTTGACACTTCTTCTTGATTGAAGTGACATCACAGACCATGTAGTAGGCTCTTGGAACATTTATTAATAATCTAAAGTGATAAAACGTAATTATTTCGTAAAAAATAATAACATCACATTATGATAATTTTCTTATAAAAGATATTTCATTCATATTTTTTATATTAAATACAAAATCTTTGAAGATTGTCATAAAGTTAATATTCCTTCGGAATAGAGCAACAAAGAATGAGCGAGCGAGATGTCACTATCTGCAACCCTGTGTGATAAAAAGAGATGTGTGATGCTATCATCGTCACGTCAATAGAACCATTTTTGCAAAAGATTTGACAGGCAGTGACACATAGAGGCACAAAGCAGAATTTCAAATCACAGTTTTTTCTAAAAATTTCGTAAAATCCTGTATAGTTTTGGAATTTTTTTATTGTAATACAATGGTGACCTGTTCCGTCCTTGATTGTGATGTAAACCAGAGAAATAATCCCGCAAAATATTAATTTCACAGGTAAATTTATTGAAATCGACACCTCCAAACTTTAGCTTTATTTTTGTGAATGCGCTTAGAATTTTAAGCACTAAGTGTGATAATTATGTTCTTTAAACATTAATTTAAGTTGTAAGCAAAGATTTCATGCACATAATCCAGAATTTATGAATATTTTGTGTAAAGAAATAATTTTCGTTTTACACTAGGGCTGTACCACAATCGATAAATATATTTTGTGCACTGTCTATCACAGTCACCTGGGAATGTAATAATATGAGTTTCTGACTATTATAATAGGTACTAATTAGTAAAGTATCTTTCAGATTTCCGACTAACGAAGATGTAAGAAAAACATGGCTCAAATTAATTAATCGTCCAAATTGGATTCCAACTAAATATGCCACTTTATGTAGCAAACATTTTGATAGTAAATGTTTTCGAAAAATTGGAGCCAGAATCACAACATTACACCAGCGTGGCCCGGGCGTAAACAGCCCCTTCAACCACGGCAACAGGGTGGCCCGGGCGCCCTTGGCCCGGCCCCCTCAACTCACTCACTCACAAAGGCCCTTCCAGTTTACGTCAATCACAATAATTTCCGTCAACCTGCACCAACTCTCAACGTCTGAGTCAGCATCCTCCATGTAAAACTTGATGAGTTGCGTAGCGTAGGTGTGCATGCTGAAAGATTTATCTCCTTTGAATAGTGCACTTCTGATAAAGGCACTGGGTCTCTATCAAAAGGAACTCTAGGGGTGGAATCTCCATTGGCGTGGGTTAACGGGCAAGGAGATAATATCTTGGATGGTTGACAATCACTTTTCCTACAATTTAACGTTCCACCAAACTCAACACGCTCTCAAAGATAACCTCGCAGCCGCCTGCTCACACTTGACATGACACAACTGCTTAGATTAATAAAACCTAATCTAAGCACAACTGATTGACAGTTATCTTTTTCTGCGCATCAGTCGGGTGTTACGTTTAGGAATCACAAACCTTCCGCTCTACAGATTTATACAGATAATTTATACAGATAACATAATATTAAGATTGGTACTATTACGGCCGAATACTGAATCACTACTCAAATCTTTCACTCAGCTGACGGGCTCCTAAATTTAAGTATCCTTCAATTTTAAATGGTATTCTCAAACACCACTCAAAGGATTTGAAGCCGTGATCAGCTAAGCAGCTCTCAAATGTTTACCTACTGGCAACATTTACCAAAAAAAGTATGTTTTCATTTACACAAATGATAACTTTACGTTTTTTATCCATTACACGCAGCATCGTTTGGTTATGTATTGTCTTTTATGGAAATATACTCAATCAACTTAACATAGAACAGTTTATTTTTAGTTTCTATTATACATAATTCTCGTTTTATTATATAAAATAATTAACGCTTGCATTTTTATTTAATTAAAAAATAATTTTAAAGGTGAAACTTTTTATTGTTGAAATCTATTAAGTGGCGATCGTGGACCGAAACGTAACCACAATTGACATTTATCATTGTTGACAGAGCATCAAATTGACAAATCAACAACTCTTGGAAATGCTGCGATGTCCCCATATTATTATTCCTCAGAAGTAGGCATGTTTATGTAAAGCGATTTCATAGCAGCTATTTTGGTTGTTACTTTGTGCTCTATACGATGCACAGTTGGCTGTTCGATGTGGAAGATATCACCTAGTACACACGTTCATAACTTCCCGTTGCGTAGAACCGTAGGGTTATAATAAGTATTTGGTCCACTGGTTGTATGGCGTTTGGTGAGGGGTTTCAAAGAGCTTCCAAATTATGAATCCAGAAACAACACCGTTTCTTTTGAGACGCGGAACCTCGCTCGGAATTGCATGTCATTATAATAATATTTTTCAATAGCGTTCAGCCTTATTGCGTTCCTGCGATTAGATCTAGGTATTTCCTCGAGGCTCGAAAGAAATGATAACGATGACACAGACATTATTTACCACTATTTAGGTCGATTTAGGTATAAGAATAGGATTTAAGATACCGCGCAAGCACTCTCAAATTTAACGGCTGCTCAAGACGATTTGACAGTTGTTTGAGTAATGCTTAGCGTTGAATGGCGTTTCAGTATTCGAAAATTCATTTAAGTGGCGTTTGAGTGCAACTTACTTTGAGAGGTGCTTAAAAATTGAGAACTGCTCAGATATTGTTTTGAGTATGCGAAATGTAAGTTTAGGAGCTGCTTAACTATTTGAGAAGCCGTCAAATATTTAAATGGCGTTTCAGTATTCGGCCGTGACGCGGAACCTCGCTCGGAATTGCATGTCATTATAATAATATTTTTCAATAGCGTTCAGCCTTATTGCGTTCCTGCGATTAGATCTAGGTATTTCCTCGAGGCTCGAAAGAAATGATAACGATGACACAGACATTATTTACCACTATTTAGGTCGATTTAGGTATAAGAATAGGATTTAAGATACCGCGCAAGCACTCTCAAATTTAACGGCTGCTCAAGACGATTTGACAGTTGTTTGAGTAATGCTTAGCGTTGAATGGCGTTTCAGTATTCGAAAATTCATTTAAGTGGCGTTTGAGTGCAACTTACTTTGAGAGGTGCTTAAAAATTGAGAACTGCTCAGATATTGTTTTGAGTATGCGAAATGTAAGTTTAGGAGCTGCTTAACTATTTGAGAAGCCGTCAAATATTTAAATGGCGTTTCAGTATTCGGCCGTTTATCATCAATAATAATTGCAGCATCTGTGTCCGGCGCCGACATATGGATGTCTTGATGTTTGTTGCTCTTTCAATTAAATCAGTTAAATCATTTTAATCTTCTGAGTTTTATTTTTATTTTCCACTCTCCCATATACGGATTGTATATGGACATTCTATCCTATTTTAGTTCCATTAATATTACTACTGTTAGGTGTTAATTAATATAAATCGATATCGATATTCATGTGAAAAGTAACGACATACATCACTAGCATGCACACATATTTATATTTACACACACAAATGACATCTCATTTTTGGTTTCGTTTGACAGCTCGTGATTGTTGCTCTATTCCGAAGGAATATTAACTTTATGAAGATTGTAGAGTACTATAGACATCTATCGAAAAAATATGTCATTACAAAAGAACCATTTTGAACATTTGACAAATGACGACACTAGATGGCGCTGTAATCAATTCTCAGAGCTGTCAAATTGAAATGTTTCGTCTGTGACCCCCCAGCGGCTACCTCAGACGGGCCCGGCGATATGGCCGCGGAGCGAGGGGGCGAGGGAGGGGGTCACGACATTTGCGACCGAGCTGCTTATGTTTGTTTCGTTATAGACGGATCGACTCCGATAATGCTAGACGAGTTACGTGAAACAACTAAGACAGATTATGTGTTAAAAATTGTCATTAATTATGTGCTAAATGGTTGGCCACGATCAGTTAAAGACCCTAATTTAAAACCGTATTTTATGTGTAAATTGGAACTGTCGTATGAAAACGGATGTCTTATGCGTGGTCATAAGGTAGTAATACAAGAGACGCTCCGTAACCGGGTTTTAGCGGATCTACACACATCTCATTTAGGTATTGTTAAAACTAAGGCCGCGGCTCGCTCTCGCTTTTGGTTTCCCGACATAGACGCGGCTTTAGAACGCATGATAAGCCTTTGTGAAGTGTGTGTCCAATTACGGCCATCACCGCCCCGAGCGCCCGTGTCACCCTGGCCATATCCCCCACGGCCTTTTCATCGAATTCATCTAGATTTTTTAGGGCCTGTGAATGGACGTACCTACTTACCTAATTATTGTCGATGCTTATACAAAATGGGTAGAAGTTTACGAAATGAGCACATGCACATCACCAGCTGTAATCGATAAATTATATGAATTTATGGCTAGGTTTGGGCTACCACACACAATAGTGACCGATAACGGCACATCGTTTAGTTCGCACGAGTTTATACATTTTTGTAAATTAAACGGAATCTCCCGCATGACGTCACCGCCGTACCACCCGGCAAGCAATGGTCAAGCGGAATCTTATGTAAAAATAATTAAACGTGGAATCAGATCTGTAGTACAAACTAGTAAAAGTATCAGAGAAAGTAGACTGAAATTATTAAAATACGTGTTCGACTACCGTAACTCTAGTCATTCTACTACTGGTGAATCACCAGCTCAACTGGTTTTTAGCCGTCAACTGAGATCGCGCCTGGACCTCATGAGTCCCCGCCCCCCGGCGCCGTCGTCGGCGCCCTCCTCTGCCTCACTCCACATGCGTGTGCGTTCCAAACAGTGTTTGCTAACTGAGCGGCGCGGTGGTAAATTTAGAACATTTTATGTTGAACAAGATGTTTTTTACAAAAAGTATTTGAACAATAATAAGTTTATATGGTTAAGAGGAAAGATACATAAAAACCTAGGAAAAATGTTGTACGTTGTCAAGGACTATAACTCATTGAACTATGTGAAAAAGCATCGAAACCAACTTATATCAGGCCTCCGTCACTCGCCTATGCCGGCCGAGATAATTACCTACAGCGCGCGACAACTTCAAGTTGCAAATCAGTCCGGGCCGCCACGCGCCTGTTTGCTTACGCGTATTTCTATACACGCTCGGTCGATCATCGTCGCAATTAAGGTTTATTATTCCAACAGCACTGTTATTCTTCTTTAATGAAAAATTTTAATATTTAGGAGTAATAATTAACTGTAGTGATTTAAATAATAAAAAAAAACTACACTTTTTAAATAATAAATTATTTTGAAATACTTATGACAAAAAACTATAGCAAAAAAATTATTTTAGCTAATAAAAACATTAACTTTACTTCACCGTGTCTATTTTCCGACACTACACCTTTTAAAACTGTTTGTTTAATTTCGAATTATCGCAACACTGAAGTTTATTAATAGGTACTTTAGAGATGGTACGATTATACAAACTCCACTAGATTAAAGTTTTCTAATCGTAAATACAATAAATGCTTCTTAAAATTAAGTTTTTATTTATTTTACTTTGCTCATACAACCCTGACGCTTGAGCGGTGACGTAGATCAATTCTAAACACAAAAAAAATGCGCTCTTGTGAGCGTAGTAGTAAGGTGCGATTTCGAATGCACCATGTGCGTTGGATATTTTGCATTATTATTATTACCGTTAAAATGTCGGCATCTGATCCTACACAAAGGAGTGCAATTTCTGTTGCTACTATTATGTATTCTGTGAATAAAAAAAAACTACACTTTTTAAATAATAAATTATTTTGAAATACTTATGACAAAAAACTATAGCAAAAAAATTATTTTAGCTAATAAAAACATTAACTTTACTTCACCGTGTCTATTTTCCGACACTACACCTTTTAAAACTGTTTGTTTAATTTCGAATTATCGCAACACTGAAGTTTATTAATAGGTACTTTAGAGATGGTACGATTATACAAACTCCACTAGATTAAAGTTTTCTAATCGTAAATACAATAAATGCTTCTTAAAATTAAGTTTTTATTTATTTTACTTTGCTCATACAACCCTGACGCTTGAGCGGTGACGTAGATCAATTCTAAACACAAAAAAAATGCGCTCTTGTGAGCGTAGTAGTAAGGTGCGATTTCGAATGCACCATGTGCGTTGGATATTTCGCATTATTATTATTACCGTTAAAATGTCGGCATCTGATCCTACACAAAGGAGTGCAATTTCTGTTGCTACTATTATGTATTCTGTGCTTATATTATATAATAAAGGAACAGGATCGAATATGAGTAATCACTCATCGGGAGACAGAGCCGTTTATACCTACAATGATAATGAAATAGTGCGTTCTGATTCGACTTCAATCTCTGAATCGGAAGAAACTTCACTAGGGGAAGGGCTATGCGTGCCACAATCACGTGACGTGAGTGTGGCCTCTACAACGGAACCAATTAACACCGATAACACATTACAAGGCACAAGCCGAGCCCTCGCCATGCAAAGTAACACTGACAAGAGGAGTTCGTCGGCCGCCTTCATCAGACGATGATGAAGTTTTTCATGATGTTGAGGAGGCAGAAGTCATAGAAGAGAACAGAACTGTGAATGTAGGCAGGTCTAAACGAGCTCGGCCTCCGGTTAATTATAAACAATTCATGTAAAACTTATAAGGGGGGAAAGATGTTATGTATGTGTACCTATAACTAGCTATAGTTACGCGGCTGCGCCCGCGTCTAATCGATCGATGAATACATCCAGTGCGTTGACAGCCGTCGTGTTTCACTCACGCTCCTTGTTCCCATACATATCAGTTTCCTTTCATTTGATTAATCAAGTTTGTTGGAGACATCATCCTTATACTTAACCGTAACGATCGATGCAATAAAAATACAGGGTGTAATTTTTAACAGATTTTAGTTGGTTCGAATCCCGGGTGTGTAAAGCAAATTTTTAGAATTCTTTGAATGCAGTTCTATTTCTTTTCAAAAATAAGGGAATGTTTTCTTTGAGGAAAAAATTATATCTACAATATTAAAATTACTTTCCTTCCAGGTAGCATTACAAAATTCAACAGTTATACAGGATAAAGTTGCTTCGTGCCGAATTTCAAGATTCTGAGTTTACGGGAAGTACCTTGCAGGTTTTGATTCCCTAGCGTGTGACGGAAATTCGTCTAAGGCAGTGTTTTTCAACCTTTTTCATGACGCGACCCCCCTAGTATGAAAAAAAGTTTTGCGACCCCCCGACCGTTTACTTTTTTTTCCTGCATTTTTAAACGACTTCAAAAAAAGGATGTTCTCAATTCAAGTGTATGTTTTTTGTTTATAATGTCACAAAGATGTTGTAGGGTCCGAGAAAACTTCAGTCCATACAACATTTACGCATTTGCATAATTCGATTTCGGATAAATCTATCTTTAAAACTTTACCTACTGTTTTTTTTACTGAGGTAGTTTTTACGACCTCTCGCGACCCCCCTATAGAGGCTTCGCGACCCCCCTATAGAGGCTTCGCGACCCCCCAGGGGGTCGCGATCCACAGGTTGAAAAACACTGGTCTAAGGTGTCGGTATAAACTGCTGTATCTTTTGATCGCGTTAACTTAGAAGTTTGAGTTTTTCACTGCTTAAAGGTACAATAGACCTAGGTATCTGGTATAAATTTCAATTTGATACCTTTATTCGTTCGTGAGAAATAAGGTAGTTATTAATTTAGTTTTTGGGCAGCGCTCGAGAGTGGACGTGCACAACATGTGCGCTCCAGACGGTCCGACCCGAAAAGACCCTTGCAACTTGCAAAGCCCTACCACGTATAATACAAACGGTCGTAAACTCAAAGTGCATTTTAAGCCGTGGAACGTAAACCAACAAACAAAGTTATCAAAAATAACATAAGTACAAATCAAATTAATTAACATAATTAGTACAGTGCTGCAATCGTGATAATCAAGCGAAAACTAACAAAAATTAAATAATATGTAAAAATTAAATATAAAACAATACAGTGTTACAATAGTGAGAATCCCACGAAAACAAATCAAAATTCAATAATATAATAGGTAACAGTGTTACAAGAGTGATAACCCAAATATATAAAGCTCGATTCCTATTCTTAAAACTAAAATCGCAAATATTCTGATATACTTTTATCACAACTATTATTATTATTGGTTTTTGGGCCTTTATTTGCGCCAACTCGACCAGGTTTGATCTATTGTGGCAGCCCTTGTCTTTAAAGTTCACTGCTTAGTCCCGTTGAGTCTATAAATTTCCAGATTCTTTGGAGTGTGATATCTGCTATCTCATCCGGGTGCATGATGTGTCGCCCGAGAT
>NW_021131478.1:0-662 GCF_004193835.3 Ostrinia furnacalis | reverse complement strand
GTCTTAGCGTCTGCCTAATTACTCATTAACATCACATCATTAATATCCGAGAATTCATAATAAGATAATATCTCAAGAGGACTAATTCTCTTTGTACTTAAGACTATTATGGTAAGATCTAACGTACATTGTGTAAGAACAAAGATAATCAGAAGAAACCATTTTACCGGCACAAATACTTACTGAAATAATACCATACATAACACAACACAAACCCGTTTACACGTGAAGTAAAGTAATGTTTTTTCATTTCGGTTAAATAGTACCCATTTATCTTTAGACCAATTTGCATTCATTTGTTATTTGAAAGTGATGAAATTGCATTAAACGCCTCTAAAATAAAAACAAAATAATGGCTAAAAAATAAAAGAAAAACGTTTTCCAATACCTATTTTGAAACAAAAGTAACAATTGACTATCTGCAAATGTGGATTTTAGACGTTCTGCCACAGCTTATTGTGCTCCCAGCAAACGAAAATAAGAATAATCTTTTTTTTAGTACGAAAGTAAATGCTCCACTTAAGGCCGGGTAGCAGAGAAAATGGCGAAAATGAGGTTTTCATTTTTCATTTTTGAGGTACTAAACAGTAAAATTAAAGGCTAAGATTTTTATTGGGCATAGTTGAGGATATTTTCTAGGGCTATTAACGGATGGAAACACG
>NW_021131477.1:0-661 GCF_004193835.3 Ostrinia furnacalis | reverse complement strand
CCGGGCAGTTAACACTTCACCTCGCAAACCCACTTCAATATCTAACCGCACAGTGACCGCCTGCGATGCCGGCGGTTTTGTCAGCGCAGCAGGCGCGGGATCCGAACTGGCCACGGGGGGCTGGTCACTGCAAGCGACCAGCATGACGGTACTCAAAACAAACAGCCATTGCAGTTTGGGCATCAGTGTTCAACACCTGCGCGCCGGCGCAACCGTAACACCCACAAACTAATAGCCAGCAGTGCCAGTGTGCCTGGAGCTGAGACCGATAAGCGGTTTTGTGCGCGACTAATCCAGTTAGAAAATGAACTGACGCGGGTTGAGCCGGAAAAATCGCCATAAGAGGCATTTGGACCACTATCATCGATGGAAGCACCAAAAGAATGTACACCAGCTAAATACCATTGGTTGTTTTCATTTAAAAAGAACCCACCCCCACTGTCACCACCGGCAATCGAGTATTCCAAAGCCAGTGCTCCGCCTGAGGGAAAACCAAAAGCACCTAATGGATCTTCCAGATAGCTGCCATCCGGCTCAAGGCCTGTGCCTTGTGATGGCAATGTACCGGTTGGCGCATCAAAATCGGTCCAGATAATTCTGTCGTGGGTACGACCGGTCAGGAAGGTGCTATCAACTACATCCATCCGGTTATTGCCGGCGC
>NW_021131475.1:0-720 GCF_004193835.3 Ostrinia furnacalis | reverse complement strand
TTGATTGTGCGTTTCCTTGGTCAAACATCCCTGTAGGTATCCTGGATAGGTACACATCCCTCATCGCAGAAGACGAACTGGGACTTAGTACTGTAGCCGCCAGCGACCACAATAAAATCGTCTTCGAATAGAAACAATGAATGTTTGCAGCCGAAGCCACAAGCAACTTTCAGCACAGAAACACCACATTGGTCATCATAATAGAAACAGGAATGTGGCCCTGACAAGAGCCGTTGCATAGCTCTGAGAAGAGCTGTTTCGTTGTGACCACTGCACGTCGCACCGTCCCTCGTCGCAGCACCAGCACCGCTCGCACCACTGTCACCGAGCAGCATCACCAACGCCCACGTGTGGAGCGGCGAGCCGCGTGGTCACGCACCGCGTCGCGCTCCGGTACACGCGTGCGTCCTGCGCCGCTGCCCGCCGTCGAAAAGATCGCGGCTGGGCAGCGGGCACTCCAGTCGACACCTCAGAAGACTCGCGCCGCACTCGGAACACTGCGCGAACCCGATGACAGAGAGACATCGTGGGAGCGAGACGACAAGAATATAACATCAAACGGCGATTGGTCAAAATGTATGGTTGCTTAGGTAGTCTAGTTGTACATAAGTTTTGTAAATAAATATGGCATTGTTCCGCCAATAAATTATACCCTTCTGAACCAGCAATTGAGTTTTACTTCAACTACCTCTCCTCAACACTGAAAAGTAGGAAGGCTAA